>NC_048300.1:100916560-100931875 GCF_013100865.1 Trachemys scripta elegans
GGGGCGCAGGCGAGCGATGGGACGGCTGCGGCTTCTCGCCGCCCCCATTGGCCCGGGACGGCGAACCGTGGCCAGTGGGGGCCGCGATCGGCCGAACCTGCCGTGTAAACAGGTAAATAAAACTGGCTCGGCCCGCAAGGGTGCTTCCCCAGGCGAGCCATGTGCCGAACGTTGCCGACCCCTGCTCTATTGAGAATAAATCTCTAAATCATGTAATTTAAAAGCAAAAGTGGTTGCAAAACAAGCTCTGTTTACAGTAAAGTAGGAAAAAGGTTAACAGGAAACATAACCAAACAGGACAGATTCCAAACATCTTAGTTATGTGCAAACTCTTTGTTTAGAAAGAAAGCATATTACTTACATAGTGCTCTCATAATGAGTCTTAGAAGAGAGTCCTGCATTAAGAGAATGGGCTGTAATTCAGGCAAACACCAACTGGCATTTAACTTCAATTAATGCTCTGCTGACCAAAACAAGTGTGGAAAAGACAGCCACAGTGAAACAAACTGCTTCTAAACATTAACTTTTTTTTCATAAAAAGAGAGAATTAGTACACAAAAACTTAGCATTTGAAAAATGTCAAGCAATTCTAATGTCCAAGGTATTTCTTTAATGCCAAAATATAAGATAAATTGATGACATTTTTCTTACATTTTCTGCAATATATTTTATCGAAATCTTTATCAGAATTGTTGGTTATTTAAAACCAGTGTTTGGTAGACTAAAAAAATAATTATTTTGATAACAATTTCTCTTAAAATGTTCATTAAAAAAACATCATGAATGTCTAAAGAGGAAGAAAAAGAAAGCAAAATAGGCTCAGTTTGACGACCTACAAAATGAAAACAACTTCAACATTTTGAAAGGTTTTTTTAAAACTAATTTTCATTTTCCATCAGCATTCTCATAATATAAGAATGGCCATACTGGGTCAGACCAAAGGTCCATTTAGCCTTCCATCTGTCTTCTGACAGTGGCCAATGTCAAGTGCCACAGAGGGAATGAACAGAACAGGTAATTATCAAGTGATCTATCTCCTGTCGCCCATTCCCAGCTTCTGGCAAACAGAGGCTAGGGACACCATCCCTGTCCATCCTGGCTTATAGCCATTGATGGACCTATCCTACATGAACTTATCTAGTTCTTTTTTGAATCCTGTTATAGTACTGGCCTTCACAACATCCTCTGGCAAGGAGTTCCACGGGTTGACTGCACTGTGTGAAAAAATACTTCCTTTTGTTTCTTTTAAATCTTCTGCCTATTAATTTCATTTGGTGACCCCCAGTTCTTGTGTTATGAGAAGGAGTAAATAATAACACTTCCTTATTTACTTTTTCCACACCAGTCATTCTCATAACATGAACCATTATCACTATGGGAAGAGACATATCAGCTATATTAGGCCTACTCAATTCAATCCATTTTTATAGACCATAAGGTTTTAAGTGGCTTTGCTGTCCAATCTAGTAGCATGAACCTTCAGTGCTTTTAAATTAATCTTTGGATACTTTCAAATGAATTTCTGAAATGTTATTTTCTAATATTCTTGCATTGTAATCTTGCCCTAACCCCACTCCCCAGCATGGTGTACCCACACACCACCACTCTGTGCTCACTACATAGTAAGAACTGGCCCTTGTGGCTGCTGCTTCAGTCTCTCCTCACCTCTCAATAAGTGTGCTGTCTCAGCTGCCGCAGCATAATGTAAGGAGGAATCTCTGTCTGGTAAACATCTGGCACAGATAACTTTCCCCCTGAAGTACAGAGGGGGAGTCAGAGAAAGAATTGTGACTCTGAATCACAATTTCTTCCATGAGCTGTTCCTGCAGTGCTACAACTACACCTTGTTCCTGACATAAGACAAGATGAAAAATCTCAGTCTTCCTCTTGATTTGTAATGGGACATCTTGTGCTATTTCTGATAGTTTAATGATCTCTTCTGGGTCCTATTTTGTATAATAAAGTAGAAAGTACTTGGTTTTATTGATAACAAAGCCAGTCCCTCTTAAGTTTCAAGAGTTCCTTATGTCTCCCAATTTATATTTCCAGTTTGTGCTTACTGATTTTCTATGTACAATAATGTAAATATTGCATTAATTATATCATCCGGAATGTTGCAGAGCCTATATCAACACTAAATAGAACGTGACTTGCAGGCTTTAGGTAACATTTTCAAAAGCATGTGAGGAGTCCAAGTCCCACTTTTAAAAGAGACCCTTAGAAGCTTTAAGTGTCATGAAAAATCAATGAGACTTAGCCTCCTAAGTGCCTAAATCACATTTCAAAATGGAACTTGGGCTCTTAATTCACTTAGGTGCTTTTGAAAGATTCACTCTATGTGACCAGTTTACTTCTGAAAGAGCTGATCTAATCTATATACATAGAAACTTTGACAGACTGGGTTGTGCTTGAAAGGTATGCATTCAACCAACAGACTCCCTCCTTCTGGTACTTAAATTACAATTTCCTGCGGAAGGAGGGAGGATTTGGGATTTGCACCTGACTTCACTTTTGCCCAGCTGCCTACAAAAGGAATCCAAAGAAAGCAATTTAAAAAGCAAAGTGGAAAAAAATCCCACACACAAAATAAAAAGCAACTCCCAAAGAACTCCCTGCAAGCAGAGAGACTTTGTGATATAAATCCTCTTTTGTTGGGGAAAAAGCACACACACATACGCAAACATATCCCACATACTGCGTGATGCACCAATTCCCTTCTAAACATAGAGCATATTATCAGCGTGGCTGTACATATCAACAACTGAGTGACTGTTGAACACCATGTTTATCTAATGGACCATAATAGAACGAAAGTGCACAACAGGAAACATTGAACTGCAAAAGTATGTTTCAAGCTAGTACAATCCTTTTTTTTCTTCTCCAAATGGGGAAAGGCGGGGGCGAGGGCATTACACAAGACAGATCACACGGCTGTCCAGCAACCACTGAACCATAGCACAAGGGCCTTGTTTAGATAAATAATGAATTCTTTACTTTATTCTTAGAAGTGGAAATTGCCAGAGCTGAAACATAATGTCCCACAAATACTTGTAGCATCTGTTTTTGAAGGAGTGGGGGAGGGCAGTTTTTAGGGAATCAGTTTTCATAGAATTCCACTGGATTGAAAAGAGAATTCCTAGCTTTCTGTCTATGGATCCCACACATATACAGATGGAGCATTAAGGCTGCGAATCATGAGATTCTAGCATGAATCTGCGTTCTAGCATGAAATTTTGGAAATTCACGACAGGGCCTTGCTTACAATAGAAATGGTTCGCCTGTATAGCCATATAAACCAGCAAACCCTCCAATGGAGATGCAGCTTATACCAGTGAAAGAGTTCTTTTGCTAATGTAACTTATACCAGTTCTCCAAGCAAAATAAGCTATATGGGCAAAAGGACCTTTCTGCTGGTATAAATGCCTAAACTATGGCTTTTACTGGCACAGCTATGTCACTTTGGGGTGTAGTTCCCCCCCACACACACACTTCTAACCAACATAGCTATGCTGGCAAAACTTTTAGGTGCAAAACAGGGCTTGGGAAAGTCACATGACCTCCTTGGGCCTCAGCTGACTCAGCTGCAAAACTCAGTTACAAAGTAGAACCTCCCTGTGATCGGCGTTGGCCCACCTACCTGCTAGGGGGCGGTGGGGAGCTATGAGGTCACTGGCTGGCCTGGGTCACGCCTCCGTCAGCGGGGAATTAGCGGCAGGGGAGCGCCGGCTAAGGTCAGTAGCGCGCCCCTCAGGCAGGGGAGCGCCGGCTAAGGTCAGTAGCGCGCCCCTCAGGCAGGGGAGCGCCGGCTAAGGTCCCGGCGTGGCTCTGCCGGGTAGGGGAGCGCAGGCCCACCCTACACCACTGCGCTCCAGCCCAGGGCCCTGACAGTGGCAGAACGAGGGTCCCACCACTGGGTCAGCGGGGTCATCCCGCTACATAGACTCACCACTGTGCAGCTCTGTCCCTGGGCTACTTCCTACCCGATTGCTCGCCCGAATCCCTCTGGTCCCGTGAGTGCGTCGGGGTAGTCCGCTGCTGGCAGCTCCGGCTCCCCCTCAGGCTCAGACTCCTCCAGCTCCTCCTGGTCCGGTTTGGCCAATGTACATGGCAGAGGGGCATTGCTGGCACATGATGGCATATATCACATTGGTAGATGTGCAGGTGAACGAGCCCCTGATGGTATGGCTGATGTGATTAGGTCCTATGATGATGTCACTTGAATAGATATGTGGACAGAGTTGGCATCGGGGTTTGTTACAAGTCTCTACGCAAAAGAATTAATGGACACAAATCTGACATCAGGAATCAAAATACTCAAAAACCAGTGGGAGAACACTTTAACCTGTCTGGTCATTCAGTGACAGACCTGCGGGTGGCTATATTACAACAGAAAAACTTCAAAAACAGACTCCAAAGAGAGACTGCAGAGCTAGAATTGATATGCAAACTAGACACAATCAACTCCGGTTTGAATAAGGACTGGGAATGGCTGAGCCATTACAAACATTGACTCTATCTCCCCTTGTAAGTACTCTCACACTTCTTATCAAACTGTCTGTGCTGGGCTAGCTTGATTATCACTTCAAAAGTTTTTTTTCTCTTAATTAATTGGCCTCTCAGAGTTGGTAAGACAACTCCCACCTGTTTATGCTCTCTGTATGTGTGTATATATATCTCCTCAATATATGTTCCATTCTATATGCATCCGAAGAAGTGGGCTGTAGTCCACGAAAGCTTATGCTCTAATAAATTTGTTAGTCTCTAAGGTGCCACAAGTACTCCTGTTCTTCTTTTCACCCATTGGGTGAATTTGTCCCTGCAAGTTTTAAGTGAGTAGCCATCGAAATCACCTTGTTTGTTAAACCTAATCAAGTGGCACCTCTCTACAGGATATATGTATAGAATGAGCCTAACCAGCAGGGAACTGATTCTCTGTTGCCCTACAATTTGTGGTGTTGTTCACACCTATGCAAACTGAGTGTAAAACACTACTATTCTGATGAAACAGCTTTTTACACTGGTGAAAGAGACTACACAAGGTGCAGAGCAATGGAGAATAAGGTTCCTCTGGCAATGGCACATGGGGCCCAAATCACTATTGCCTTTCACCTTTTCTGGTAATTTCCACCTGTGCCAAAGTGAGGCAAAGTAGATATAACCACACTGATTAGGTAGCATAACTTTTTTTATACCTGCTTTGCGGCAGTGTTAATGAGTGCGCAGGGCAATGGTGAATCAGACTATCCACCACCTCCTTAGAGTATTTCTTCCAGGATTGTCTCAAAGATTCTGGGGCAACTAGTCAATGTAAATTAATTGTTTTCTCTTGTGTTTAACTGTGATCAGAAAGAGTCAAGTGGCAGACTATGAAACACGTGGGATGATTCGAGTCAGACACGGGTCACTTCTCCTAACCTGAAATAATACCGCAGAAAAACACTCATGGAAATACTAAGAGAAACCAATACTTCAAACAGGCTACAGTAACTCCACACTTAAAGTCGTCCCGGTTAATGTTGTTTCGTTGTTACGTTGCTGATCAATTAGAGAAAATGCTTGTTTAAAGTTGTGCAATGCTCCCTTATAACATCGTTTGGCACCCGCCTGCTTTGTCCACTGCTTGCAGGAAGAGCAGCCCAATGGAGCTAGCTGGTGGGGGCTTGGAACCAGGGTGGGCCAGTAGCCCCCCTATAAGCTCCCCGCTCCAAGTTCCCTGTGGGGCAGCTGCCCAGCAGGCTATCAATTGCCAACAGTTCAGCTGTCCCTCCCCTCACTGCCATGTGCTGCTCCTGCCCTCTGCCTTGGAGCTGCTCCCCGGAGCCTCCTGCTTGCTGTACAGGGGGGAGGGATGAGGAGGGCTAATGCCAGGGTGTCTCCCTCCCCCCTGCTCCTGCACCCCGCTTACCCCAATTCCATAGAGCGGGGGGGGGGAACACACATGACACAACAGGGCTCAGGACAGAGGGAGCTTCCTGGCAGCAGCTTCTGTCTCAACTTGCTGATCTATTTAAAAAGGCAGTGTATTTAGAGTGGGGTCAGCGTACTTAAAGGGGCAATGCGCAACTCTCTCTCACACACGGTGTATGTCTCTGTCTGCCATGCTCCCTCCCTCCCTCCATTCCTGATGCCTTGTAGAGTGTGAAGCTACATTAACAACAATGAGTTAACCCTTGAGTGCTCAGCTGATTGCTAGTTCATCATTTAGCAGTAAGGCATTCCCTGGGAAATATCCCACCTTCTGACTTCACCACCTCAACCAACCTTCACAATCACTGTTGCTGTGTACCAGTATTAAATCGTTTGTTTAAAACTTATACAGTGTGTGTATATATAGTCTTTTGTCTGGTGAAAAAAATTTCCCTGGAACCTAATGCCCCCATTACATTAATTTTTATGGGGAAATTGGATTCGCTTAACATCGTTTCGCTTAAAGTCGCATTTTTCAGGAACATAACTACAACGTTAAGTGAGGAGTTACTGTACATGGCTGACTGCAATCTTCAGGAAGTCAGACTAGATGATCATCATGATCCCTTCTGAACTTTGAGTCTATGAGTCTTGCATTTATCCTGGTGGGGAGGGAGAGATCCTTAGATTGTTTGGATTTGTGCCTCTAAACTTTAACCTTATGAGCCCTATATCACTTTTATGCCACCACAACTCTGTAAACTTGAAACCAATCATTTAAAATGTACTCTACAGGGCAACATTTACTATACCAAATTTACAGATAGTTAAACTGAGGCACCAACAAGCAAGTGATTTGCTTCATTTGTGGAAGTGGGTGATTGGCAGGAGTGCCATAAAGTGAAAGGATTTGGGAATGACAACTGAAGTGCTTTATAAGCAAAACCATGCAACAAAAGAATTAAGAATATTAGAATGCTATTAATTGTTTTGGAGTGTGCATGCCTATCCTGGTGTGTGATGAGCCAGCCAAGATGGCAAATCGTTGCTCCAGGTAAGAAAAGGAGTCTACAAAGTTCAGTCCTCAGCACTAAATGATGGGTGGGTTACAGATTAATCCAAAAGGACCTGGGCTTCCAGCAGCTCACAATGCATTATGAGCCTGTATTAAAATACATACTCATTCTGACCTCTGCTGTCTTCTAGGAAGAGTCTTCTGCCTGCTGGGTGTATATCCCCACCCTCTGGAGACACAGCAGCCTGCTAGCAATTACACTGGATACACCAGAAGGTATTTCCCCAGAGAAATGACAAGCCTAATAGCAGGTAGCTGTGGGGCCTCCAGCTGACTGAGCGAGGATTTGGACTCCTGACATGCTGGGCCCTCTGTGCTGTCCATTGACCTTGTCACAGGGGTTACAATGCATTTGTAGGAAAGAATTCAATGTAAGTGGAAGATGTTCATGGGAATGCTATGATAATAAGCTTTGTACCTCAAACTGTCAGCAATGTCTGGTTATTAATTTGCAGAGCAGAGAAATGGAACAGGTTACAACTTCTCTCAGTCCTATGGTGCACTGGTTTGCGTGTCAGTGTACAAACAACACGGGTGTGAATATTAAGTGAGTACACAGCATCAAAAAGGATGAGAGAGAAAAATTTAACTGAGGCATGGGGGTGAAGCTCACACAACCAGAAATGTTCTAAGGGTGAGATTTTTAAAAGTTTCTGTCTTCTGACTGTGGCCAATGCCGGATGCTTTAGAGAGACTGAACAGAACATGGCAATTAGCGAGTGATCCATCCCCTGTCATCCAGTCCCAGTTTCTGGCAATCAGAGGTTTAGGGACACCTAGAGCAGGAGATGCATCCCTTACTGCCATGGCTAGTAGCCATTGATGGACCTATCCTTCATGAATTTTTCCCATTCTTTTTTGAACCCAGATATACTTTTTACCTGCACAACATCTTCTAGAAATGTGTTGTACAGGTTGAGTGCATGTTGTGTGAAGAAGTACATCCTTAGGTTTGTTTTAAACCTGCCTATCAACCGGATCACCCTCGAGCATATGCTTGCTGACACTTTTATAGAAAGATAATAGTTTGATGAGGCATGGTTTTCCTTTACAAAAGCTGTGTTGATTCTTCCCCAACATACCATGTTCATTTATGTATCTGATAATTCTGTAAATCTGCTTTAGTCTCCAGCTTCTTAGCTGCTGGCTCTGTTTACTTAAAAAATGTTTCAGAATGCTCTGCTACAGATGAGGATTCCAGTGCTGTTGCCAAATTAAAAATGTGCATAGCTTATTTTTCCCTTTAACATTGCAGACTCTGCACAAGAGCAGCATGTTTAAGACCTGTTTGTAACTCCTCTGATTTCTCTCTTCTCCACAGGCTTTGCTACTTTGCAGAACCTGTTCAATATGTTGTTTTGCATTAAATGTACTAGGAAACCTATACTGGTGTCTTGTAACTGCAGTGTTGAATTGTGTCTTTAACACTAGTAAAAGACAGGTCCCCAAATATGGATTCAAAGGTGAATTGGATGATATCCACAATGTCACAAGGAAGGCCTTACAGACCCACAACTGCATCTATAGAACATTGCTCTGCAGATGCTATATGCAAGAGAGAGAGACTAATAAGAGAGACACAGATACACATCAGAATGTCCAAATATTTGTTCCAAAGGCATCTACAGAAGCAAAGTCTACCACTTTCAGAAAATGAGTCAAATATGTTGATGGCTCATTTGATGAAATACAAATCTCACTATTAAAAAACGAATCTCTTCACTGGACTGCACACAGGTCGAATGTGCACACATACATGCATAAGCACACACTCTGATTGCACATTAACATCTGAAAAAAGAACAGGAGTACTTGTGGCACCTTAGAGACTAACAAATTTATCTGAGCATAAGCTTTCGTGGGCTATAACCCACTTCATCAGATACATAGACTGGGACATATAGTAAGGAGATATATATATACACACAGAGAACATGAAAAGGTGGGAGTTGTCCTACCAACTCCAAGAGGCTAATTAATTAAGAGAAAAAACTTTTGTAGTCAAATCAAGATAGCCCTTTACAGACAGTTTGACAAGAGGTGTGAGAATACTTAACATGGGGAAATAGATTCAATGTGTGTAATGGCTCAGCCATTCCCAGTCTCTATTCAAGCCTAACTTGATGGTGTCTAATTTTCATATTAATTCAAGTTCAGCAGTGTCTCATTGGCAGTCTGTTTTTGAAGCTTTTCTGTTGCAAAATTGCCACCTTTAAGTCTGTTACTGAGTAACCAGAGAGGATGAAGTGTTCTCCTACTGGTTTTTGAATGTTATGACTCCTGATGTCAGATTTCTGTCCATTTATTCTTTTGCGTAGAGATTGTCGTTTTGGCCAATGTACCTGGCAGAGGGGCATTGCTGGCACACGATGGCATATATCACATTGGTAGATGTGCAGATGAATGAGCCCCTGATGGCGTGGCTGATGTGATTAGGTCCTATGATGATGTCACTTGAATAGATATGTGGACAGAGTTGGCATCGGGCTTTGTTGCAAGGATAAGTTCCTGGGTTAGTGTTTTTGTTCTGTGGTGTGTGGTTGCTGGTGAGTATTTGCTTCAGGTTGGGGGGCTGTCTGTAAGCGAGGACAGGTCTGTCTCCCAAGATCAGTGAGAGTGAGGAATCATCTTTCAGGATAGGTTGTAGATCTTTGATGAGGCGCTGGAGAGGTTTTAGTTGAGGGCTGAAGGTGACGGTTAGTGGCGTTCTGTTATTTTCTTCGTTGGGCCTGTCTTGTAATAGGTGACTTCTGGGTACTCTTCTGGCTCTGTCAATCTGTTTCTTCACTTCAGCAGGTGGGTATTGTAGTTTTAAGAATGCTTGATAGAAATCTTGTAGGTGTTTATCTCTGTCTGAGGGATTGGAGCAAATGCGGTTGTATCTTAGAGCTTGGCTGTAGACAATGGTTCGTGTGGTGTGTCCTGGATGGAAGCTAGAGGCATGTAGGTAAGTATAGCGGTCAGTAGGTTTCTGGTATAGGGTGGTATTTATGTGACCATCGCTTATTAGTACAGTGGTGTCCAGGAAATGGACCGCTTGTGTGGATTGGTCTAGGCTGAGATTGATGGTGGGATGTAAATTGTTGAAATCATGGTGGAATTCCTCCAGGGCTTCTTTTCCATGGGTCCAGATGATGAAGATGTCATCAATGTAGCGCAAGTAGAGTAGGGGCATTATGGGGACGAGAGCTAAGAAAGCGTTGTTCTAAGTCATCTGAGGTGCTACAACATGTTATAATTTTCATTATAAACTGGAGTTGTGAGAAGACTGCAAATGCCAGAAAAACTCTATAGAACCCTGATGCAGAGGCTACTTAAGAAAATACAGCCTGGATCTCATTATAAACAAGGAGGAAACCAATCAGGTGGCAGAAATGGGTGGGTAGGGCTGTAAAGGTTGCTTTACTTTGCTTCTTTTAAATTGGAGCAATAGGAACAAGAAAGAGCATTAGACTTGGAGAGAATCTGGATGAAAATAACAGAAGTAAATTAGGTTTCAGAGTAGTAGCCGTGTTAGTCTGTATCCGCAAAAAGAAGAACAGGAGTACTTGTGGCACCTTAGAGACTAACAAATAAATTAGAACTCCAGAAGCTGGGATAAGATAAAAAAAGAACACAGGTTGATGCTGTGACAGACAGTCCCCCTGTATTCACACCTTGCACACTTTTGTAATAATCTTTGTACAAAGTATGCCTTGTGAGATATCATTTGAAAACTCAATTTGCTGGTCATTATTGTCCTGGTAAAATAATGTTGCCACAGATATATGAAAAGTTATAAGATTCTACTGTGTTGTATTAACTAAAACATGTTCCTAGTCTGATGTTCAAGGACCTTGAAGTTAATGGCAAATGCGATAAATTACAGCATGGTTTTACGAAGGGCAGATCGTGCCAAACGAATCTGATCTCCTTCTTTGAGAAAGTAACGGACTTATTAGATAAGGGAAATGCGGTGGACCTAATTTACCTGGATTTCAGTAAAGCGTTTGATACAGTACCCCATGAGGAACTATTGGTTAAAATGAAAAACATGGGGATCGATATGAAAATCCAGAGGTGGATAGGGAATTGGTTAATGGGGAGAATGCAGCGGGTCGTATTAAAGGGTGAATTGTCGGGTTGGAGGGAGGTTACTAGTGGAGTGCCTCAAGGTTCGGTTTTGGGACCCATCTTATTTAATCTATTTATAACTGACCTCGGGACAGATTGCAAGAGTGGTCTGATAAAGTTTGCGGATGATACGAAGGTGGGAGGAGTTGCAAACTCGGAGGAGGATAGGGATACTCTGCAGGGAGACTTGAATGAGCTTGTGAATTGGAGTATTAGAAATAGGATGAAATTTAATAGTAAAAAGTGTAAGGTTATGCACTTGGGGACGAATAATAACAATTTTAGTTACAAGATGGGGACGCATTGGTTAGAAGTAACGGAAGAGGAGAAGGACCTAGGGGTCCTTGTGGACCGCAGGATGACTATGAGTCGGCAATGTGACGTGGCGGTGAAAAAAGCCAATGCGGTCTTGGGATGTATTAGGCGAGGTATATCTAGTAGAGATAGGGAGGTCCTGCTTCCGTTGTATAAGGCGCTGGTGAGACCTCATTTGGAGTACTGTGTGCAGTTCTGGTCTCCAATGTTTAAAAAAGATGAACTCAAACTGGAACGGGTGCAGAGAAGGGCGACTAAGATGATCAGAGGAATGGAAAACCTGTCGTATGAAAAGAGATTAGAGGAGCTTGGGTTGTTTAGTCTGACAAAGCGAAGGCTGAGGGGGGATATGATTGCTATCTTTAAATATATCAGAGGGGTTAATACAAGGGAGGGAGAGGAATTATTCCAGTTTAGTACTAATGTGGACACGAGAACGAATGGATACAAACTGGCCGGGGGAAAGTTTAGGCTAGAAATTAGACGAAGGTTTCTGACCATCAGAGGGGTGAAATATTGGAACGGCCTTCCGAGGGAAACGGTAGGGGCAACGGACCTGTCTGGTTTTAAGATTAAGTTGGATAAGTTTATGGAGGGAATGGTTTAATGATAAAACATAGTAGCCAAGGAAAACCAAGCAATGGTACATGAACAACATAATGGCCAACAAGGGTCAGGCTAGAGACTCTTGCCTATATGCTCGGGGTATTACTGATCGCCATATTTGGGGTCGGGAAGGAATTTTCCTCCAGGGTAGATTGGCCGAGCCTCTGGAGGTTTTTCGCCTTCCTCCGCAGCATGGGGCAGGGATCACTAGCAGGAGGGTCTCAGCAGATTGAAATCACTAAAACACAGGACTGGGGACTTCAACGGTAGAGTACAGGGAAGGGTCTTGCGGCCTGCAGCATGCAGGGGGTCAGACCAGATGATCATAATGGTCCCTTCTGACCTTAATGTCTATGAGTCTATGAGTCTATGAGTCTGGAGTGGCCAAACCAGTTCCTCAGAGACAGAAGGCAAACTGACACCTCAGCCAGGTGTAAACAATGTCAATGGGCCATTACCTGCTAAGTGGTTATTCTTTGGCAGGAAAGGGATGTGGGCAAAAAAATCTACATCTTAGCAAATAGACAAATCCACAGAGTCTACCTGTCACTATGATCCCAGCTGGAAATGCTTCTCAAAGGGGGGAGAGGACTATAAAAAGAAAGGGGAAACACACCAAGGGACCCCTCCTCCTCGCTCTCACTCTCTGTCCATTGATTCACTGCACCAGAAGGAACAAAGAAAGCAGCCATTACACAGAAGAAAGGGTCCTGGTCTAAGAAATTTGGCCAGTAAAACTACTGGGAACATGTGGTGAGAAAAACTTTGCTTTGAATTGAATGTAGTTTAAGTTAGGCACTAGTTATATTTTATCTTTATTTTTCTTGTATTTATCTTGACCTTTCTGTTCATTACTTGTATTCACTTAAAATCTCTTCGTAGTTAATAAATGTATTTTATTGTTTTATCTAAATCAGTGTGTTTGAATTGAAGTTTTGGGGAAACTCCATTTGGGATAACAGGATTTGTACATATCATTTCTATTAATAAAATGACAGACTTTATATGAGCTTGTATTGTCCAGGAGATGGCTGGGAAGTACAAGACATACATTTCTGGGGAAAATCTGGAACTGGGAGTGTGCTGGAGACAACCTGCAGTATAATTCAGGCTGGTAAAAGCCTGGGTATGATTGGCAGGTTGCAAGTGTACACAGATGTAGCTGGGAATGACTTACACGCTAGATGCAGATTGTGAGCAGTCCAAGGGTACGTCTACACTTACCGGAGGGTCCGGCGGCAGGCAATCGATGTTCTGGCATCGATCCCAGAAGTGCTCACCGTCGACGCCAGTACTCCAGCTCGGGGAGAGGAGTACGCAGCATCGACGGGGGAGCCTCCCTGCCGCATCTGGACCCGCGGTAAGTTTGGACTAAGGTACTTCGAATTCAGCTATGTTATTAACGTAGCTGAATTTGCGTACCTTAGTCCGAAGTGGGGGCTTAGTGGGGACCAGGCCTAAGAGTAGAGATAACAGCAAAGCAATGTAAAGTTCACCGCAGGTCAGAAGGCAGGGGCAACACAGCTAGTCAATGGTCTAGATTGTATACTGGGTCTGCCATAGATGCACTAGGCCAAAATAGGATTTGGTGCCCCTCATCTATCATTATTTGCTTTTCTTCCTCCCACCGAGCTCAGTAATTCACTTTGGTCATCTGTTTGTGTCAATTGTTCCTCTATAGGGATGTCTTTCTGATAAGTATTCTGCAGAGGGTGCTTTTTTCCCCCCAAATACATTTCCAGATCATTTGAACTGGCTATGTGGTCATGAAAAATGAACCTGTGGCCACACAGGAAGAGTTAGCCCTTAACATAGAACTCAAGCCCTTAGCATAGAACTTGTCTCTTTTGTCTGTTTAGACTGTAAGCTCTTCTGGGCAGGCACCATTTACTACTTTGCACAGTGCCTAGCACAATGAGGCCTGTGATGGTGTATACAAACACTGGGATGGGAGGGGTTAAAGGACCATATTGGATCCAGCTAGCCCCACCCCTCCAACCATGCAGGGTGTGCTCCCACTGAAGACAGAGTTGAAAAGGGTGCAACCCAGCTCAGAAGGGGGAGGAGTCTTCAGGGTAGGTCTGAACTCCTGCCAAAAGGGGCTGGAGAAGCCTCCCGGAAGGAACAGAACTGTGTGCAGAGCCCAAGGTGTGGCTGGCACTTTTGGTTTCCCTTTTCCTTCCCCCTTATCTGGGAGCAGAAGTTGAGGGAAGGAAGCAGTGGAAGTAAGTGACCCTGGGAATGCAGCTCAGAGAGCCCCTCACAGAGACCAAAACCTGCTGACCTTCGGAGGGCCTTGGGTTGGATCCCAGTGGATTGGGCAGGCCCGGGCTCCCCTACCATAGCCCCACAACCGAGTTGACGCTAACCGCTAGGTTCCTTGGCCCACTGTGGACCCCATTACAGGGCCCCATTCTCAGTTGGCCCTTAGGCACTACTCTAATAAACATTAATAACAATTTAAATTACTGGATCAGATACAAAAACAACAAAGAGTCTGGTGGCACCTTAAAGACTAACAGATTTATTTGGGCATAAGCTTTCGTGAGTAAAAACCTCACTTCTTCGGATGCATAGAGTGAAAGCTACAGATGCAGGCATTATATACAGACACATGGAGAGCAGGGAGTTACTTCACAAGTGGCGAACCAGTGTTGACAAGGCCAATTCAATCAGGGTGGATGTAGTCCACTCCCAATAATAGATGAGGAGGTGTCAATTCCAGGAGAGGAAAAGCTGCTTCTGTAGTGAGCCAGCCACTCCCAATCCCTATTCAAGCCCAGATTAATGGTGTTGAATTTGCAAATGAATTTTAGTTCTGCTGTTTCTCTTTGAAGTCTGTTTCTGAAGTTTTTTTGTTCAATGACAGTGACTTTTAAATCTGTGATAGAATGACCAGGGAGATTGAAGTGTTCACTTACTGGCTTGTGTATGTTACCATTCCTGATGTCCGATGATGATGATCTGACTGGATCAGATACAAAATCTCAAAAAAACACATTATGCTAGTTATTCCTTTTCTGCATCAAGGTTGTGCCCTATCCTCAGGGTATGTTTTTTTTCATGCCAAACCCCCATTTTATCAGTTTTTTTTAAAAGTCACACAATTATTTTTTTTAAGATGATAGGAAACATTTTTGCTCACCTGGTCAAAAATTGCTGGTTTGTGTTTTTGTTTTAACTTTAAATTAACAATAATATCACATTGGGGCAGGGACTAAATCATTAGAATATGAGCCCAAAGAGTTCTTATTTCTGAAATTTTAAAACATCTGAAAACAAAGGAGTTATAATGAAAA